>NC_056747.1:596587170-596632170 GCF_019279795.1 Protopterus annectens
AAAGAGCAGTATAGCAGTTATATTGGGATCATTACTTTACCTTCTAATAACATATTTATATTAAGCTGAAGTAGGATATGATGTTTAATGATTTTAATTAGATTATCATTCAGGGTTTTGCACATTAGTTACCTATTTTTTTACAATGCCATATAGTACATTTCAAGTCTGTATTCACTCTTGCATACATAACAGACTAGAATGCTACTACAGGCAAAGATTCATATTATTGCTGGCATTAGATGGACTCTTTGGTCATGAAATGGGTATGATAAACTTTAGGAAAGGGAACAGTTTGTATAAACTCTACTACAGTATATATCATTTAGTTATTCTCAGGACTGTAGATTGATTGTTTTAGAAACAAATGGGTTTTCCAGTGGATAAAATGGTCATTATGAATCTTAGAAACAAGATAAGGTGTGCTTTTAAAATTTAACAATTTAAAGTGGTATTGAAGTCTGCTGTCATTATAATGAATACTAAGAAATTGAGTACAGAATTTCATTGCATTTTAACATATGGGAAGAGACACTGATTTGTTTCTCAGAAAAAAATCTATTTTCATGAGTTGAAATCCAGGAATTATACCTATTATTTTTAAATATAATTTCCTGTAATTGTCATGATTTCATTACAATTTTCTACTGCATCTATATATCTATTCATGTATTTATATATCTGTGTGTATCTATATGTATAGCTGTTAGGTAGATAACATTCCATGAAGTAAACTGAAGTAGTAACTATGAGAAGAAATATGGTTGTGGAAGTTGATCACTATAAGCTGAAAAATCACATACTTTTCCAGTACTGAGACGGTCCATGTTTTTTGCAATATTTGGATAGTTCAGATTCAGAACTTAGCAGTAGTTTTATCAAAAAAATAGGAAATTAGTGTCCCTGCTTATAGGCAACCATGAACTAGCCATATGTGTTCAGTCATGTTTGACATACCATCATTATAAGATTAGAAATTGTAACGGCACCAGTTCACTATGTTATGAGAATTTTAGAGGAGCCAGGCTAGCTAAAATAACAGTTTAGTGTATTGCTTTCTCAATATAACAAACCTGCACAAATTTTAGATACACACATAAGACATTGTTTTCGGCTTTCTATTGAAATCTTGAAATTTACATTAGTTGGTGCCGTAATAATGAAAACGAAAGGAGAAGAGTGACTATAAAACATCATTCTCTTCCTTTAAGTTTCATTGGCGATCGCCATACGTTAGAGAAAAGAGAATATTCCAATAAAATTATTCTCAGACTCAATATATTTAAGTTTGGATTTTCAACCATTCCATCTGGCCATTTTGAAACTCAGCAATGTGGCTCCTGAGATTTCAAATGGATACCATTATTTTTAATGGTTTCTTTTGAAATGCAGGCTGCTATGGTCATCAGTGCAGTGTGTACTCTGATTATGTTAAACATTATTAGAAACAACTGGAAAATCTTAACATAGGTAAGGATCTTGAGTAATGAATGGAGATAGTCCTGTTTTATTCAAAGAAGGAATTTTAATTTGGAAGATCAAATGGAAGTGAAACCTTATTTTTAGGTTAGCTGACACTTCATTTGCTAATAAAACAGAAATGACTTACACTTGTAGGTATTGTAATTAATGTCTGTTCATAGCCAATAATCTCTGTTATAGCAGCGTCATTAAATAAAGGAATTTCATAACTCAAGGATGCTTTCTATGTATCTCACGTGCCCTGATTCGTGTAGTCATATGTGTAATTCTGTTTTGCTTTTCACACATGAAAAACTGTAGAAGGTTAGTTAACCATATGTATGGCTCAAGCCCTTTCTTCTGATGACTGATATGTTTGTTGAGAATGTAGTGACTGAAGTCAGTTGTCATTTAATAGGCACATCAAATTTCTGTAGGGCTGTTTAGAGAGATCACACAATAGCAAGTCTGTTTCATAGGATCAGACAACACCGTGGGTTTGGGATTTTCATTCTTTCCCACTGATGTGTGATCTCAGAGTTAATAATATATAGCACATGTGATGCGGGGGATGCACAACACTGTAAAGGCAGGATTTGTATTTGTTTTACACTGCACTGATAATGTGATTGATGCAGATTCATGGATTGAGTGACGGAGGGAACTGTATGCAATGCAAGTTCCACGGATTACTTGTGTTATAACTACATAAACATAGTAACTGTTTGCTATCAAAATTTTGGATGGCATGCAGTCGAACTGGATAGTCGAAAGGCTGTTTTGCAGTTCACAGAAGGCCGAACCGAAAATGGACTACAACAAATGCTAGTGTGCATTCACTGTTGTGAGGTCGACATTTTGCTTGGAGATCACAGTACAGTGGCGATGTAACCATTTCCTCACTGTAGTGTGATCTTGGAGTTTGTATATATAATGAGCAGGGGGTGTGGGGGGCACAGGTGGACTTGTCCCCCTGCAGTACATTAGTTGTACATGGCTGGTAGGCAGGGTTATGTCGAGTATGTCATATGCCGACTTGTTGACATTACTGGTTTTATTCATTTACATGAACGATGTTTTTATTTTTGTGGACATGCACATTCACTGGAATGTGTTTCGAAAACATGATAGTTAACCTATAGTAACTATGCTAATAAACCAAGAAAATTAAAACAATGCTTAACACATATGAAAGATTGTACAGGTTTTAAAAAGTTTTTTTTTTTTTTCTTAACTTTTAGAAAAGTTACACTGTTCTGTAAAGGAAGTGACTTGAAAAAAGATTGGATAATATGGACTTTTACTGACAGATGTCCCTTGGGTGCTGAAAATGTGCCTCAGTTTAATCAGGCCATTAATTTTAAATGTGGTTTAAAAATAAAGGTTTAAAACAATAATTGCATTTCGTATGTTGTTCATTTAATTATTTTTCAACATCTGCTAGCATTGTGCTTGCTTATTTATTTAACTTGAGTGTACTTACTCTTGGAGAATTTTCGAAATATTTCTGATCAATAATAATAAGAATAAAGCTCCAAATTATCAGAATAACAGACATCCTATTGTCCTACTTCTCTCTATTATTATTCTGTTCAGACAGCATTTGTCGACTGTGTATACTGTCTGGCTTAAGAAATAGTCAGGCGGCATTTTAATAAAGTCAATTGAAGTGCTCTTTTGCTGAACTTGCACAGAGAACGTCCAAGAATCTTTAGAAGTGTGTAAGAGTACTTATGTAAGGTGATGGCTGTAGTCTGTGCTCCCTTCATTTAGTAATTCCTGAAATGTACTGACCACTTATAACATTTTGCAGGTTAAATAATCAGCAGAACATAGCTTGGTGATAAAATTATTTGTTAACAGATGATTATCTGGTTGAGCCTGGCAAAATGTACATTAATTTATAGGCATTCTGTGCAGCTCCCGTTTGACAAAGATTCTTGAAATAAAGTTTCTGAAGAGTGCTTTCCTTCTGAATGAAAATCCTGAAGGCAGCAGCAGCAACTGCACAGTGATTTAACTCTGCTGTCCAAAACAAAGTACCACACATGTTAAATGTTCTACATCCAAAAATTATTCTCACAACCAAATGGCGAGGAGAAACATTCCTTCAAAAACAGAATGAACAACAGGGTATCACAACCTACACATTATATTTTGTTCTTATTTTGTATTGTTATTTTGATTTATTTGTTTAATATTACTTTTTAGTTTATTTGTAAAGTACCTGGGCTCAGACACTTAAATAAAAGTTAAGTTGAATTATATGGGTTCATAAGTACAATGTTAGCCACAACTTCTGCAACATCGACAGAATGGTTTGTTGGGCCATATTAAGTCTAGCCAATTCCCAGTTTGGTGCTCAAATGAGTCTATCACATTTAGTTAGAGACTGGCATTACCTATCCCAAGTCTGATAATTATATATTACCTCTAATATGAATAAACATAGATCATTTGAGGGGACCTATGCACAGGGTAAAACATTTAGGAGCTACATCTGTCCATTAATAGTACAGGAGGCATTCCTGGGGTAAATCTTCTGTTTTCCAACCATAAATCCAAGTTGTGAATATAGATAGGAATGAGATTTGTTTTATGTGGATGGGGAATCTGTTCTAGAGCAGTGGTATCTTCTGCGAGAAATACCTATCCCACCAGACCATTCTGTTGATGTTGCAGAAGACATTTAGATCCCTAGACTGAGTATTTCTGATGCCATCTGACTTGCTAATTGGGTAAATCTATCAGTACTGGGTTAGGGGATAATTTTATGCTAGTCACAGATCACCTCTTAGAAGTTTGTAGGATACTGAGTATAGTGACAGGGATCTGAGACTGTTCATGTAAGACATATGCTTTAGGCCTTGTATCCTTTTAGTAAGATACCTCTGTGGGCATTCCAGTTGTTGCATATGTCTGGAGAGGTACATGCCAAAGGAAGCAGGGTCTATATTACATCACCGAATGCTTAGGTAAGTGAATGGTGATTAATCGACCCGTCAGAACAGCGATTTTTTTCCAAGGAAAAAATCACATTAAAACATGAGATTAAGTGGGGGGGCCACCCCCTACTTATATATACCAACTCCGAGACCGCACTACAGTGCCAAAAATGGCAAAGTACCAAAGCGGCCAAGCGAATTCTTTCCCAGGGTTACATGCCGCTTCAATATTTTGCAGTTTGGGTTTTCTCAGTTCAACCAAGACGAATTCGAAAACATGCATGTTCGGTCTGCTGATAGGAGCGCAAGAAGCATTATACTCAGTGACTAGTCTAATGAGGGCTGAGTAAAGGAGAGCAACGACATCCCTAGATCTAGTGACAATCACTTTATTGGCTGTGCAATACTGAGGGACTTTCTTATGACTATGGACACATGTTGATCAGAAGTTAGTTATTGTCCATGTAAATTCCCAAATGCCAAACAACTAAGTAAATTTTTAGGCTCATATTTGTAAACTACTGTTTTTCTCTTCAAATATTGAAGTAAAAGTAAATATGTATTCTGCGAGCACATATAGCTGCGCTAGGTTTAAATAAAAGTATAAGAGCTTACACATTATATAAGAAGAGAAAAATTTAACTTCTTTTTGTCAAGTCTAAAGGTCTGTGATGGTAACTCCATAACTGCAGTCCCCCCAAGTCCAAATCCCCCCAAATTAAACACTTCCTTAATGTTTATACATTAATCAGATATACTATAATATCACACTTGTGCATGCCATTTTTTGCCTTTACAATTTGCTTTTTCTCCATTGTATGAAACTGTATTGTTAGCATATAGAAATAAGGGGAGTGAGGGGCTAAAGCCCTTCACATGGGAGCTTGCAGCGGGTCTTGCTCCTGCAAAAATAATTTGTTATTGATTTCACCCACATGTTTGTGGGGAGTGCTGTTTAGCAACATTTACGTGCCTAGTCTGCTGTTGATGAGATGTGTGTCATCATCTCATAATGGAATAATCTTCTTTTCATCTCTAGCTCTAGTTTTGAATTTTTTTGTGTTGACTTGCAGATGTTTCCAAGCAACATCACTTTGGTGACCAGGTAGTACATGTGCATAGAGTGGATTCAACAGGTGGTCTTTGCTAAACCTACTTAAACTTGCAAATGTCTAGAAGAAGGGTTCAGAGGTCAGCTTTGCTGAATGATGTGCTGTTCTAGGAACCAATGTCAGCTCACTGAATTGTTATCAGTAACATTCTGGATGGTGCACCTAAGCTTCCAAAAGATTAAGCATGTGGCAGCTCAATTTCAGCAGCAGCAGGTCAGAAAAAAATAATTTTGTCAGCTCAATTTGAGATTGGAAATGCATGTTCCTTAATTATATTTTCAATCTATTTCAGAAATTGCAGAAAAAAACAAGCATTTATCAGAACCGAATATTGATTGCATTGGTAACTGCATTAGTATGACAAGAGAGAATGTATGGATAAAGAGAAAATGACAAGTATCATGCATTGTAAAGAACCATAATGTACAATTAATTACACATTGAGTTGTATGCATACAATTCTATTTATTTTTAACTATTTGAATCATACTAGGTTTTATTCTTTACATCTGAACATTATTTGCACTGATGATGCATTGCAACAAAGCTGCCCCCCCCCCCCAGAAAACTATTGCAAAATAATAGTTTTCTTTGCTCCTTTTTCATCTCGTACTGTTCTATCTTAATTACTTTTATTCCTGGCATTATTTTTATTTGTATCAGAAGCTATTTTCTGAAGCATTGTACAAAGGAGACCCAACTTCCTTCTGCAGTTTCATGTATATATTTTACATTTCATTGGGTATCTCTCTTGATGCTACAAGCAGCCTACACCAGGAATACACAAATTCATTCAGCAAAATGAAAAATTGCTGTATTAAATAAACACTAGAGGAAAAAGAAAGTATTTTTGCATCAAGCTGGATATATATGGGTTAGCAGTCTTAAATAAAACTCTTACAGACTTTGAGGTGAGAAAACTATTTCTCTGAATTAACTTTTTTCAGCATGATTTCATTTTGTTTGTCTCTCTTTTTTCCTGTCACAGTTCTGCAATTCACCACTAATGGAGTCAAAATCCAGCACCTATTATTTGCTTGTTTTGTGTGTGTGTGTGTGTGTGTGTGTGTGTGTGTGTGTGTGTGTGTGTGTGTGTGTGTGTGTGTGTGTGTGTGTGTGTGTGTGTGTGTCTAATTTCAAGGATTAGCAGTTCTTTTTACTGTGGTGTATAGGTCAGAATAACTACAGAGGTTCCTTTATAAGTGCCCTATTCAGGGGTCTGTTTTTATAAGCATTCTTTTAGTTTACTGAGTCCACAGTTTTTCAAATGCATCCATTTTAGATCAATAAAGGGGAGTCCACTCTTTTTGTTCTTCTCTGCATTTGAGCCTTCAGTGTAAATTATTTAGGCAAAACCTGCTGGTCATCCTTTTAAATGTTGTAGAGGAACCAGAGCCCCTCCCACCAAGCAGTGCGAGTGAGGCAGATAAGTAGTCTTGGCTAGGATTCTGGTCTGTTTTATAATGTACACAAACACATGCACGTACAACCCCATCCCCCACACAGACACACACACACACACACACACACACACACACACACACACACACACACAAAGACACATATATATATATATATATATATATATATATATATATATATTTATATATATATATATATATATATATATATATATATATATATATATATATACACCCAGTTATTGATGTACAGTATGCCTCCTAAGTACAGTTTAGAGGACTCTCTAAATTCACCAAATGAGATATCCTTGGGATGTTGGAGGGAAACTGGAGCACCCAGCAAAACTGCATGCAGGGAGGGGGTGACATGTAGTCCATGAGCTATAGAATTAGCATGTATGAGCTGACAGCAGGATACTTGTTAAGGTGTATTAGAATGACATGTTAATGAGACGTGGTACAGGTTAAATGTTGTCTCTCTAGTTTAACTTCAACTCCCATTATGTGACTGAGAACATAACATGTATATTCAATTGGTGTTGATAGATCTTTGTAAAGCTTTATGTTATATATGTGGCAGTTGTGTTCCCTGCAGCAGTAAACAAATAGGTAGATATCTAACCCTTGTCTGGCATCATTGGCAGTACCTTTACAAAAACTATTTTTTTCCGAGTACCACACGGTTTGGTCCTGGGTCCTCTCCTGTTCAGCATCTACTTCTCTGAAGTGCAGGCCAACACAGAAGGTCTTTAGCTAACAAAGTTCGCAGATGACTGCAAACTGGGAGCCATAATAGAATCACCTAATGATGTAGACATTCTACAAAAGGGCCTCACAGAGACAGATGCTTGGTGTCAGAGTCATGGCCTCAAGCTCAATGCCAAGAAGTGCATTGTCATCCCCTTTGGGAAAAACCTGGTACCCATGCTCTACCACATAGGTGATAGCTCACTAAACACTAAAAGTGTGATAAGAGACCTCGGGACACAGGTGGAGAGTAGTCTCTCCTTTGATAACCACATCGCCACAATAGTCAGGAAATCCTTCTACGTGGCACACCTCATCACAAATGTGTCCTCCGCTAGAAAAAAAGGAGGTCATTGTTCCTCTCTACTCATCCCTCATCAGACCCATTATAGAGTACAGTGCCCTGTTTGGCATGTATCTCACAAGACACCTACAACAATTGGAAAGAACACAGAAATACCTCACTAAGAGGATTACCAGCCTCAAACAGATGCCATATGCAGACCGTCTTAAAAAACTCCAGCTCTTCTCCGTCACATAATGCCTACTCAGAGGCAATCTCTGCCTAACATACAAAGCTATGTCAAACCCAGAGCTGTTGGACATGCTACACTTAAAGAAATCCCAATCTCTCCAAACCACATGCTCCAGGGACCTAAACCCTGTCACCACAATAAACAGAACATGCTGGAGGGATAGATTCCTGTCCCAGAGACTTCCCATACTTTGGAACAGGTTACCCATTCATGTCAAGCAAAGCTCCTCATTGGCCCTCTTTAAGAAAAATCTTGATGACTGGATGGGAAATAGAAAATTCATCCCGGTGATCACTTCTGCGGCACTGCTTGACAGGGGCATAGGAAAATAATTTTCTTGGGTGGCGAAAGCCAGGGAAGCTTTTTGGCTAGGCTTATATAGGCCCCAAGGCCGATAGCCTAGTACCTACCTATGAACCTATGAGAGATGCCATAGCTGCTCACAGAAAGTCTTCTTGCTTCAGATTGCAGCATTGCTCCCTTATACATGCACATTGTAAACCTAGGACAGAGTATGCAATGAATGCCATGTGACAGGCATAGCCCACATCCTCATCAGTTTATAGGAGATTACTAGGCTAATACCACAAGAGTCTTTACAAACCTAGCCAGTACTACTCTGGAAAGGACAGTTTTATAAGTTAATTCCCCAGATATAGGATGTGGTAGTGGGTCTTTGATTCATTTTGCAGAATGCCTTTGTCCATAAGGGACATGGGCAGTACCCCAGGTGTGAATTTATGGTTCCCCATCCATTTATCCAAATTCTTTTTGAAGAGAGTGAGGGATGGGCTTTGCTTCATGAAGATGGGAAGTTTATTCCATAGGCAAAGTAGCCTTTGGAATACGAATCTGCCTCTCCAGGAATTTCTGTTAGAGTCACAAATAAGTTTCAGGTCCATGTAACACATAACCCTCATATAATTTTTCTTGAAAATCTGTAACATTTTCATCAGGACTGGTTCAGAAAATGCCTTGTAGGTCAAGCACAAATCTCCTCTCAATAAATGGTATGAGATGGAGTAAAGGGACAAAGCCTTTATTTGGTCTGCATAAGAGATGTGTATTACGCTTTGTTATTTTTTAGTGAGAAACCTCCAGAGCTGCTCCAGTTGGTGTAAGTGCATGGTTAGGTACATACAGAGGGGAGCATGGTACTCGATTATGGGCCTCTTGAAGTCTGAGAACAGTGACACTAGCAGTTTCTTTGAGCTTGATGCCATGATTTACTTATAACTTGAACCACACAGAAGGATTTCCTCACTACTGTAGCTACCTGGTGGCCAAAGTTTAGGTTACTATCTATCTGTGTTCCTAGGACCTTCACCACTGGGTCTACTTTTATAGGTGTGCTATCAATACTGTAATTTGCAGGAATATCTAATTTGCTGAAAGGTATGATTGCACATTTTTTAGCATTTAGTCTTAGTCCACAGTTTTGGCACCAGTCGTTTGCCATTTTAGGCCTCCTTTGTAGGATGTCATCATCATCTGGGGATTCACTGTTTGCTTCCAGTTTAGAGTTGTCAGCAAACTGGGTGAATAAGAGGCCCACAATACTGGCTTTCACTTCAGAGAAGTATATACCAAACAGGATGGGTCCTAACTCTGAGCCTTGTGGGACACTGCTAGTACGGGATGGGAAGGTGGCCTAATGGTTAAGGTGTTTGCCTTACAAACACAAGGTGCAGGGTTTGAGTCTCACAAGGGATAATTGGCTAGGCTTAAAATGGCTTGCAAGGGCAGTTAGCTTAGTACTAACCTATGAATAACCTATGAACTATGAATGAATAAAGTAACAGGTTTCTTATTGGAAGTGGATTCACCTATCTGTGCAACACGTGTTTTTTCAGTGAGCCAGTTGGCTGCCCATCTGATGATGTAGGGTTTATGCTTAGTAATTTTATCTATGATCTCCTAGTAGGGAATTGTATCGAAAGCTTTGGCCAGGTCTAGATAAGCAGTGTGAACCATTTTACTCTCATCTGCGGCCTTGGTGATTTTCTCAAAGAAGTCCACATGAGTGATCAGGGAAGACCTCCCTTTGACAAAGCCAAAATGAGTCTGGTCCAGTATTTGGAGAGTTCCTATTAAAGAGGGTTTCTGGTGGCCCTAATAGATTCTGTTTTAAGCTATTTAAGAAGCATCCTGGAATGTTGTTTGGACCCATGGGGGCTGTGTTTTTCGCTTTAGTGAGTGCAGCAAGGACCTGTTCTTTCGTAATGACTGGCAGGAGGATGGTTGCAGGTATTTCTTTGTGTGTGGTAGGAGGTGACGGGGAGGAGAAGTTTGAAATGAACTTGTTGGCCAGCAGGTTTGATATAGTTCCAGGCTGGGTGTAAGCGCTGCTGTTCATGATTAACTCAGCATATTTCTGAGTGCTTCCCCTGAGGTTATGAACATAATTAAAAAAATCCTTATGGTTATCTTTCACCTGGAAAGCTATGTTTGCCTCACAGTTTGCATTGGAAGATCCTTTATGCAGCTATGAACGTGGTTGTGCAGTGCTTTTGTGTTCAGCTCAGAGTAGGCTTCAGCATCATTGTGCTCAGAGAGGCTTGGAAGTTTAATAAGCTGTCACTTAGTTTGAAGTAATTGGCCTTAGCAAAGTTCTTAACTGATTTGGAGTTTGATGGGGTTTTAGGTTAGTTTTAATACTAAAGGAGATCATTTTATGGTCAGATCATGCAAGGGAAGAGTTATGCACAGGAGGGAACAGGAACCCCCCATGTTTGTAAGTACTAGGTCAAGAATATTTGTGCCTCTAGCTCGGGAGCTAACTAGTTGCTCCAGGGAGTTTCCATTGACAAAGCCTACAAACCTCTGAGCAAGTGAATTATAGGTCATATAAGTCTCCCAATTTATGGAGGGTAGTTGAAGTCACCCATAAGTATGGTGTTAGGCTGAATGTTAAGCGATTCCAGTAGGTTTAGGTAGGAGGTGTAGTTTTCCAGAATTGTATTAGGGAATCTGTGGCTAGGAAGGCTATGATAGGGGGTTGCACCTATGTTTAGTTGGGCATGGAGCAGCAAAATTGAGTCATGTTGTTGGACCAGTCTAGCAGTACACTTTATTTTATTTTTATTTATTTTTATTTTATTTTACATTTGTTAACCGGGCTAGTCTAACTGGATATATTTCCATTTTCAGTAGAGGCCCGGAGAGAAAAGCTCCATTGGCAACAAATAAAAATTGAAATTTAACAATTAAAAATTAAAAATCAATATTAATACATAGTAAATGAATGGATTTCAATAGAAGATTATTAAAAAGATAGGAAGGAATAAGAAATACTAAAAGAAATACAGGAGTATTAATCATTTACAATAGTAAAGGTAACAATATGTACAGGATAATTCAATATGCAGTGAGATACATGTAGACTATCAGTACATCAAACAGGATAGAGACTTTCAGAGCATCAAGCAGGATAGATTACACCAATATGTTGAATTTTGTTAAGCAGTTACAGTCCTACTTCAATGAATGTGAAATAAGTAGAGGTTCAAGAGGAGAAATATCTGTAGTAAAGGAGAAGATTAATCAGGGTTGCTGCAGGGGCATAACCAGTGTGTTTTGAGGTGTTTCTTGAGTTTTTTTCCCCTTCCTGCTCTTACCCCTTTCCCTACTCCTCTAACCTTTGCCCCCAAATCTAGTTACTACTCTTTTCTTCATAGTAAGAGGATAAAATATAAGGGTTTTTCTCTCTTAATTGGTCTTGCTCATACCTACTATTGTGTTTTAGTATGATTTTTTAGTATAATTTTTAGTATAACTTTTATAGTTTACAATTTTATTATTATAATTTTTTTTCTTTTGACCAATGCTGCCTCTGTATTGTGATTTGTCATGTCTTTTTATATATTGTTAACTTTGTCACTGTTCATGCTTGGAGCTTTTCTCCCCGGGCCTCTACTGAAAATGGACATATATCCAGTTAGACTAGCCCGGTCAACAAATGTAAAATAAAATAAATAAAATAAATTTGTTTAAAGAGAGGCAGTGAAGAAATTAAAGTTAGGTCATTAGGCAGTAGGTTCCAGTTTTTTCCCACGGAGTTGGAAAACAGTGAAACTCCAGCCATGTTGTAAGACTTGCTTATGCTAGCAAGAAGTTTCTGGAAGAGCGAAGAGAATTTAGATTTTTGTAGGGGATTATGAGATTGGAGAGTATAGGGGTGCTGTTAGGTTTATAAAATATCTTGTGGGCAATGGTGAGTTGGGAGAGTTTCAATTGGTTTTGAAATTCAAGCCAGCCTAGCTGTGTTAGATTCAGACAATGGTGAGTTCTAAAAGGATTTCCGGAGGCAAATCTGGCAATGTTATTACAGGAATTAGCTAGTTTGATGAGATTATTTTTCTTTAGATTAGTGTATATTGGTGAGGCATACAGAAGAGTTGAAATTAAATGGGAGTGTGCAATCTTAGTTCTGGCTATTGGTGTTAGGAAAGGTTTAATTCTATCTAAGGAGCCTATTTTTGTATTGACAGTTTTGATGGTGTTATTTATGTGGCTGTCAAATGTAAGGTTATTGTGAATAGTAATTCCTAGCAATTTAGTGGTAGAATCGGGGAATATAATTGTGCCATTATTGGAGATGACAGAGAAATCTATGTGGGAGGATTTACTGGTGGGTGTGAAGAGAAGGAGTTTATTTTTTTTGGCATTGAGCAGGAGGCAATGTTTTGTGAACCATGTTTCAACTCTGTTGAAAACATTCTGAGTAAGAGAATGTAGATCAGTTGGGGAGTTTGCTGAGCATACTAGTGTAGAATCATCTGCATATTGAATGCAGGTGGCTTGTGGAATGGCTACATGGAGGTTGTTGATAAACAGTGAGAAAAGAAGTGGACCTAGAATAGAGCCCTGAGGGACTCTGAGTGTGACTGGCAGAAGGGATGATATATTATTTTCCCAGAGAACTGCCTGTTGCCTATTGGTAAGGTAGGACTTGAACCATTTAACTGCCAGACAGTCAAGGGAAAGGGATTCAAGAATATTGATAAGAAGGGCATGGTTTACCATGTCAAATGCTTTTGAGAGGTTAATAAAGAGTGCAGAAGAGAGGTTGTTTTTATTACGATTTCTATTGATGGCTTCTGTAAAGGATAATAGGGCAGTTGTGGTGCTATGGGATGGCCTAAAGCCATGCTGACAGTTTGCTATGATGTTATGTTGAGATAAATGGTTTAATAGTTGTTGGTGAATGCATTTTTCCATAATTTTTGCTAAGGGTGATGATAGAGCTATTGGCCGGTAGTTGGAATAATCACTAGAGGTGCCCCCTTTGTGTAGGGGGATAATATGGGAGATTTTCCAGATGTCTGGAACAATTCCTTCTTTAATGGTTCTATTTATGAGGATGGATATGGGATAAGAAATTACTTTGGCTGCTTTTTGCAGGTATTCAGATGGTAGCTGGTCAGCAGAAGGAGTACAAGGTTTAAGTTTTTGGATGAACTTATAGATGAGAGTGGTTGAGATGGGTTGCAGATGGAATGTTGGTAGAGTGCCAGGCATGGTGGTGGGGAGGCTTGAGTTGTCAGGGACTAGTTGACTGGCTAGTAATTGTATGGTCTCTGTGAAGAAGGTATTGAAGGTATTGGCAGTTTGGTGGGGGGCATTTTGTTCGGCCTGAGATGGGGTAGGTGTACATGAGTGGCCTGGGTACAGGAGTTTATTTATACTAGACCTGAACTTTTGGGGATTGTTTTGGTGATTTTGCTGTAATTTACAGTAGTAATTCTTCTTGTCTGTAAGTATTGCCTTTTTTGTAATGTTTCTTAAATGCTTAAAAGTTTGTTCATCTGAGATATTTTTTTTAGCTCTCCATTTAGCCCAAGACTTGTTCCTAAGTAAAATGTTTTGTCTGGTTTCTTTAGAAAGCCAGGGGGCAGGCTTGGACTTTATTCTAATGGACTTTTCCTTGATGAACACTATGACACCTCCTCCCTTTGTTTTACCCTGAGCTGAAGGGGACAGAAATGTATGAAAGGCATTGTAGCCTTGGATAGCCAGGGTACTTTCCATGGTTTTGAACCATGTTTCCATGACTGCACATATATCTGCATTCTCCAGAGTGAGGAGTGCTTCCAGGGAGTACATTTTTGAATTTAAACTCCTAGTGTTGAGCAACAGTACCTTTAGCTAGTCATGAGTGATTTTTGTTATGTTGGAGGGTTTAACATCTTGACACAGCCTAAAAAAGGCACTATGGAAGAGAAAATGTTTTTGCCAGTACCCATAAGCCAAATGGTGACAGTTGCAAACCATCTCTGGCCAAGCATCTTAGTATGTCAATCATGTCTCCCCAGGCTGACAGATATTGGATCCTCTTGGTGTGACACCAGAAACTAAGCCAGTTGTTGAAGTCAATCATTTTTGCTAGTACTGTGGCATCACCATTGTTGAAGGTAGGGTTAGATTCATACCTGCCTGGGACATGTATTCATTGAGTTCTATCATATCTCTCAATATAGTCCAGTGAAGTATGTCTTGGGTCATTTATGCCCATGTGAACCATGACCATGTCATCCTATTACTTGTGGTTTAAAAACCTAAGTGCGTTCGTGATCTGGTGGATCCTGGCTCCAGGCAGATCATCTTCTTCTTTAGTCTGGTAAGAGGGCATCACTGTGCCTTACAATGGAATCCCTAATAACTAGAATGTTTGGCTATGTGATGTGTTGCCTTATTGGCTTGGAAGCAGAGCTACTATGATTTTCAGAGTTGTATTGTGTGAGGTGCTGTCTTTTTTGAGTGTGCATGGAGCCAATAAGAGATGCTTTTAGGAGGTCTTAGAAGTTTGGGTAAATTACGAGTGAGTACCATCAGCACATGTGGGTCTATGTGTTTGTTCCTTACTGTCAGAAGTGAATGCTTTGGGTGTAATGCTGCCAAACTGGTTTGCATTTTTTTTGTGTGTGTGTGTGTGTGTGTGTGTGTGTGTGTGTGTGTGTGTGTGTGTGTGTGTGTGTGTGTGTGTGTGTGTGTGTGTGTACGTATACGTATGCGAGAGCTTTGCCTCCAATTACATTGTTATCTACATCTCTGACACACTGTGTTTGTCTGTTCTAAAATTAAATGGTTGTCAGTGAACATGAGACAGTTACTAGACTGCCTTAGATACTCATATCCACCTGGCCAGAAACAAAGATGACAGGGAGGTGCCTATCCATTATACCAGATCATTAGTAGATGAGAAAGAGTAGGGGAGATTTACTTAAATGTCTATGTGAGAGTGTTTAGTAGTATACTGCTAGATGACCTGCAGGGGTGCTGCCCTCTGCACAAACTGGCAGCTTTTAAAGCAACTATGAGCAGTGGGAGACTATGGAGAGTGTTTCCTATAAAGGATTTTAAACTGGAGAGATTTGCTTATATATACAAGGCATGGGTAATCAGCAGGATGAAAGACTTGTACACAGTTAAGCCCTAAGGCCAATCAGTCAAACACACAATAAGCCTTCCACCAACAGTTCCCAAGTTGGATGGGTTGAATCAGCCCTTTGCTCCCACCAGAGTGCAGAAAACCCCTCTTAATGTAAAATTAACTGGTTTTGAACTCAAGTGCTGTAACAAATGCTTTACAACAAAACGAAAAACTCTTGCAGTATCAAGAATCTCTGGAAATAAGTTTACAATCCTTGTGAAATGTTCCCATCTTCTTAGACTAGTACCAATGATTCTGTATTTTGGAATGGAGGCATGTGATACAATGGTGACTTTTAAACATTAATCTTTCAAGGGAGCTAGATCCAAAACAGGCAGGTGAGCTAAAACAGAACAGGGACCTAATGACAGAGCGCTTCAAATAGGACTATTTAAATCACAATACTCTGGTACTTAACAGATTTATGACCTTCGAGTCTGAGGAAAGCCCCAGACGGATTCAGGAAGAAGTTGTGTATACCAGAAGAAATGCAATCCAGAGAATTTGCTTTTAGGACCTTTTACTCTATAGAGGATGAGGTTTTTGGAAGTGCAAGGAGAAGGTACTCATATCCCTGTATTTGTGGAAGTGAAAGGTGATGGCTTTTCAGTATATCTCTGACTGTGTCAAATTGTGAAGAGAAACTGCTTGGACCTAATTCTCTTAATATGCACAGTGTAGGTACTGCATGTTTGTTTTTCCAGCAAGCTTGCCAAAATCCTTCATGTCAGGGAGCACTGTATTTGACATGAATTTGCATTAACCCACCAGACGTGAACATTCCATCTGAAATTAAGTTGTCTAATTCGTGTCTGCAAGGGAATTTTGCACTTCACTCTGAAAGAAAACTGCATTAAGTTGCATTGGTCAAAGAAAGGGAGCTAATATAATGTTTCTGAATTTTGTGTTGTGAAAAGCACCATCATTTTTTATTTTCATTCTTCTGTATGTAAATAAACCACTCTTTAAATGAAAGCAGTTGCCTTTGGTATTCATTCTAATATAAATGCAAACATATGCACACAGACTGATTTATGATTTCAAATTAGGAACTTATATTAACTTTGGAATACATAGACACATACTTTACAATTTACAAGGTGGTTGTTGCAAAGTATACATTTCAGTGATGTTTTAAGTTCTTCAGTTTGTTTTGTTTTTTTTTTTTCTTTTGCAGTTCTGCACCTCAAAAAGAATTTATCTGTCTTTCCTTTGGAAAGTCACCATTTGGGCTTCATGATAACATTTTTGCTGCCTGAATCTATGAGGTCATAGATAGAAATGTTCAGAACTACCAAGTCCCAAGTTCCGTTTTTATCTTTGTGAGCATTTAACTGCTACTTTGCTAGTTGCTGTATTTTAATAAGTGCTTAAAATAGTCACTTTTCACATCATCTCATTAATGTGACAGCTGTCACTTTTCACATCCAGGTATTTTTGCCCACCTAAGTAAGATTACATCCTTATTTTGTACATAAAAATCAGTTTATCCTGTTATATGTCTTTGTTTCTTGCTTCATTGCCGCACATACAGTATAAACCAACTTTCAGCTGTGACAGATTGTTTGCTGAGGATGTTTAGTTTTAATGAATTGTGTTGATAATTTGCAGTCATAAAGAAATTTTAACAATATTAAGATTTCCCCTAAAACACGATCCCAAATATTTTTTACTGTGAAGTAAGCAGCATGTCAGTGTAGAAACGACCTAGCTAGCTGCACACTTCATTTTGTTGGATTTTATGACTGACTGGAGATCTAAGTTTTACAGCAGTTCTTATAGGAACAATTCTAATGTTAAGCTATATTAGACCAGAATAACTCTTTCTTCTGTCCATTGTTAAGAAGAAAGTGTACAAAGGAAGTATTTGAGGATCTTTCTGTCAGCAATAATTCATGTATTATATTCTTCTGAATGTGAGAATAGATGCATTTAATTTATTTTTTGTTGTTTTGCAATTTTCAATTTTTAGAAAAGAACATTACTTTTTTAATGCATTTATTGACTTGCATTACTTGAATTATTCCACTTTTTAGCACTGTATATTAATTTTTGTAGTTTAATCACTTTTGTATATTAGTGATGAAAGCACGTGGCAGCTTTTATATTATGCAGGAAGGAACAGGACGCAACCCATTCAGGCATCTTTTAGTGCTAAATTTACACTGACTTGCACTGGCCAACTGTTGAACTAATGATTAAGGATGAGTGAATTTCAAAATGAGATCAGCCACCCGTCATCATTAATTTTTAGTCACACAGACACACACACACACACACACACACACACACACACACACACTTACTAGTGGGTACACACAGTGGTAAATCACAACAGACTGGTGCAGGGAAGGACTTAAATGTTCAAAGAGTGAAATAAATAGCATTGATATTAGAAAGAAGATAATCTTAAGACAAGACATGTTTTGGTGCACAACATTCCTTTGCATTTTCATTAGAAGTAATAAGCATGCAATTACTTTTGTTAGTGAGCTGCATTTCCACGCCAGTTTCTGTGATGGGATTCATTCCCTCAGGCCTGTAATATATTTGATAAACATTCAAGAGCACTGCAGCTTAGGCTATATAGCATAACCCGTTTTTAAGTTTTTGCTGCCTTAAGTGAAACTATATCATGCATTAAATTAATGATTTATGTGCAGATTAGTGACATCAGAGAACAAGCAAAGGTGATTTTTTTTTCATGGCTTACATTTGAAGAAAAGAAGCATGCCAGAGGCCAAGAGGAGGTACCTATGCTTTAAAACATTTTTCTTCAGTTCTAGTAAAATGGGTTAATGTTAGAGACTAGAGTAGAGCACCGTAAGTTACTCTAGAAAGAGTAACCATTCACAAAATATGCCACCCCAACATTCTCACAAAATTACTAGGAAGTATAACATAATGGAACACTAGTAAGTTATGGAAGTTTGTGGTAGCAGGACTGGAATTTCCTGT
This sequence comes from Protopterus annectens, assembly GCF_019279795.1. Classification (NCBI taxonomy): domain Eukaryota; kingdom Metazoa; phylum Chordata; order Ceratodontiformes; family Protopteridae; genus Protopterus; species Protopterus annectens. The sequence continues at coordinate 596,605,783 of NC_056747.1, forward strand.
ATTCAGCAGAAAAGGACTGGTGCCAGGCATTCTGCCAGAGGATGAGAGTCATGGTAAGATTTTTTAAAATATTTGCTATCCTAAGGAGAAGCAAGTCCAATTAAGTAACATCAACATAGCATGGGAAAGAACAAAGTGATATGTACAGTAAATAAAAATAATGTTTAGTAAAACTACAAAACTGTACCAAATGGACATTAACCTCATGAGTGGGGAATGTTATAAATTCACAAAGACACTTGTACTGGACTTTTCCTGCTGCACACTATTACTACTTGGAGAGACTTCTACTTTGCCATGGTTTAGGAGATTGCAAGAACAAAAGTAATGCTTTTTGGTAATTTGGTATCCATGGAATGGAGAAGTTAAGGCCTAACTCATTGTTTGGGGGAGTTGGTCTGACATGAGGTTGATGTTGAGTATAGCCTAACAGAATATTTTAACATGTCACGTGTCTCATGTTTTTATCCATACTACAAGGTGACAATAAGTGAAGTTCAACCTGTAACTTTTTTAAGGACCAGTTCTAAGACTGCACCTGTTTGTTTTCAAATGTGATGCAATTGAATAGCTAGTGGGTAAAGACTCTGACCTCCAAGTGTTTGATTGATAGGGAGAATCATAATTCTTGTTACACGTGGTAATATTGTTTATGATTTGTCGTTTTGCTAATTGCGCGTTTCCTAGACAGAGGGAATCCCTCATGAGCTAAACTAATACCTTGCTTGTCAACTTGCAGTATGTCTTATAATATGTCTTACAGTTTTTGGCACATACATGTTACAAATTGTGAAAAAACTTTTCTAAAACTAGATCCAGTAAGATTAAAAATTCACCATACTAATATTTCATATTTGGTTCCTACAATATGACATTGTAAGTCAACATCTTAAACAATATAAATTCTTATTTGTTGCAAAATTAAATAAATTAAATAATACTATAAAATAATTTATTGGGTTTATTGTTATGGAGTAAGATCTAGTTATTTAAATATTACCTGATACTACAATTTAATATTTGTTTTAAGATGATAAGTAGAATATTTGCAGTCGGAAACAATGATTTAGGTAAAACAGGAAAAGAGACTCACTTAAAGTATATTTTTCTATAGGTAGTTGCTAGATGTGCAGTCCAGATCCCCAGGTGTCCCAATGCACTCTCTGCTTAAGTGATTTACTCAAGGTCACACATCAGACAAATGAAGGCTGAGGGAATCAAACCCTTTTCCGTGGAAGGTAGCTTGTTCATAGCCCCTAGTCTTAGTCATTTATGGCAATTGCCTAACAATTATCTTTATCAAATAACTGTATGTATTAAACTAATTAAGCCTGGGGTAAACTAAGTTAATAAATGTAATGTGTAGGCTGTATACCTCTCAACCTTGTGGAGCAAGGAATCTGAACATAGCCATAAATAATGTGGGGGTCAAAGGTCCTAAAAACAGGTACAATTTTTAAATACTGCTCTTACAAACTTAGAAAGTTGATAGAATAACAGGTTTGCCATTAGCATGAATTTTCTGAAGGGTATGCAATCTGAAACTCAGATGTCTGTCATTTATTTCTGATGTCGATCCTCAATGTTTTGCCAATAATTTGTTGGAAAACCAAAATTTTATGAGGGACAGAACAAAAATAGGCAAAAATCTGGAAATTCTGCAAAAATCTGGACAGTTGAGAGGTATTGTAGGTTGTGTTATGTGAGCTGGATCCGTATGTGTCCTAGGTGTAGATGATTGCCTTCAAATGCATTGAATATATTTGAATTCACCATTGCTGGGGTAATGGTGGCTTCTGCTACAAATTGCATGTGCTTAGTGGTTCTCAGGAAGTATGCCCCCAGTACGAAGTGCTTAATGGTTAGTATCTAGGATTCCCCTCTTGCTGTATATAGTATAATGTAATTTCCATTCACCATGTACATCACTGTGCTATCTTCCCTACCATAAGATGTAATGCACATTGCTCAGGTATATCACTCTGCTACCTCCCTTACTGTATGATGTAATGCCCATTTTTCAGGTGTATCACTCTACCACCTCCCCTGCTGTATGATATAATGCCCTTTGTTCAAGATGCATTACTGTGCTACTCCCTTACTGTATAATGTAATGCCCGTTGCTCATGTACATCACTGTGCTACTTTTTTTACTGTATGATGTCATGCCCCCTGTTCAGGTACATCACTCTGCTTCTTCCCTTATTGAATGATATCATGCCTATTGTTTAGATGTAATGCCAGTTGTTCATATGCCTCACTTTGCCATCTCCTTTGCTGTATGATATAATGCCCATTGTTCAGGTACATCACTTTGCTACCTCTCATACTGTATGATGTAGTGCCTACTGTTTAGGTGTGTCACTCTTCCACCTCCCCTGCTATAGCATGTAATTCCCTTTATTCAGGTGCATTACTGTGCTACCTTCCCTGCTGTGTGACGTAACCTCCATTGTTCCATTGAATCACTGTACTACCTCCCCTACTGTATGATGTAATGCCTCTTGTTCAGGTGTATCACTCTGAGACCGCCTCTACTATATATTGTAATGCTTTTTCTTCAGGTGTATCACTCTAAGACCTCCCCTACTATATGATGTAATGCCTCTTGTTCAGGTGCATCACTCTGAGATATCCCCACTGTGAAGTAATGCCTCTTGTTCAGGTGTATCACTCTGTGATCTCCCCTACTATATGATGTAATGCCTCTTGTTCAGGTGCATCACTCTGAGATATCCCCACTGTGAAGTAATGCCTCTTGTTCAGGTGTGTCACTCTGAGATCTCCCCTACTGTATGATGTAATGCTCACTCTCTAAACGCATCATCTAAGATCTGTTCTTATATAGGGTGCAGTTATTGGCAGGGACACCTTCTCTGAACTCTTTATGATGTAGTGGACTTTATTTAATTCTGCCCATATTCTACCTCAGTACTCTTTATCAAACTGATTTTGTGATGAACCACTACGATGTTCCAGTCTGCTAGTGTTATTTCAGGATTATTCATTAATTTTCTTTCTGGTGTTTCACTTTATTAGTAAATCATAACATTTGGCTTAAACACATCTCACTGCTGTCTTCTCCTGGGCAGGAATTGCAACAATACTAACTTCTTCCCTCTGAATTACTGAAGTGGGACTTGCTCCAGGTAGACATTATTATTCAAGTCAGGGGTTGCTGTTTTTGTTTTATCTTCATTAAATTTCATGATCTGTTCTTTGACTTTACCTTTATCAATGATGACTAAATCTCTCAATAAGTGTGATTATGTTAGCAAATAACCCCAAATAATTTCCATTTCCAGTATCTTTTCTGGGGTGGTGGCTAGAACATGACACTGATAACTATGGTATTTATTGTAAAATAATAAGGTTAAAAAATAAATTAAAGTGTTAATTTGGAAAAGGGTTAAACCTATTCAGAATAAGGTATTATCTTGCCATGTTCTGGAACTGCACCAGCTGCTGTTGAGGTTGACAGTCCTCCTACTGACAGCCATTGACAGGTACCCAGAATGGCTTATCTGAAAGCCCAAAGAGCCTCTACCAATCAGGAATAATATTGAATCGGCACCTTCATATGTACTAATCTCAGAAGAGATGCTTGATTTTTTTAAGGTAATATTAGAGGAAGAGCTACAAATTTCTACTGTAGGTAAGAAAGCATCCTCTCAGTTTCCAGCAGTAGTTTCCACTGTCTCTGTCCGGCCAACAATCAATTACAAGAAATTGTCAGAGAAGATTAGGAGGCAGCACTGAAGTTAGTCCTTCTGATAACCAACATGGTGCAGAATTTACAGTCAACCTTCCAAATTTACACCAATAAACACAAAGACTTTGAATAAAAAGAAAAAAAAATGAGAGAAGTCCTCCTATTTCTTTAGAAGAGGTGATAGTTTGTTTTTTCTTTTTGGGTGGCCGTGGTGTTGTACGGTTAGCATTGTTACTTCACAACAAGAGGTTCTCCTGTTTGATTCTCAGCTGGGGTGACTTCTTGGCAGAGTCTGCATGTCCTCCCTGTGGTTGCATGGGTTTCCTCCGGGTGCTCCGTTTTCCTCCTACATTCCAAAGACATGCAGTAGGTGTATTGGGCACTCTAAATTGGCAATAGGTGCAAGTGAGTGGTATGGATGAACTACCATGGCAGGGCTAGCCACCCAGTGGTGTAAACCTTGGCTTGAGATGATTGTCACTGTTGAAGTGACACCCCAACCCCAAGTGCAAAATGGGAAAAAGGGGTTGAGGATGGATGGATGGTTCTTTTTCGGCTCAGTGACACTCTCTTTAGTATATCATTTCATACCAGAAGACATTTCTGTCTTCATATTCTCCAGTTAGTATGCTAATTTTAATGATACTGTAATTACACTGGTGATTCTTTCCAGAGGCAATTTTTCTGAAAGGAAAACTTATGTACATTTTAAAAGTTGCAGAATCTCTTGGGATGATTTCTTTATTCAGAACATCAAAGGATTTATTGAATAAAACTATTCATAACATTGTGACTCTCGGCCACCTGCTTGTAGATTTTTATTTATTTATTTAACTTGTTTCTTTATTTTTCATTTTGTTTTATGCATATATTTATTTTTTTACCTGGGTAGAACATTGATCCCAGTGGACACATTTCAGTCTCATCCTAGGTAACTATGTAAATAAAAACTCATAATTACTTTAGTAAAACACCCAGATCACTGTAGAATAGTTTGTGTATATAAAAATATAACAGAAGATTACAATTGCGTCACTGATCCTAATGGTCTTATTATGTGGTTGAGACAAGGATGCCAAGAAATTCACTCTCAAGGTGACTCTTGCCGTCTATGTCAAGAACACATAATTGTAGGTTGAGATCAGAGACCTGATCATAATTCTTTGTAGCACATTGAGCTTTATCTGCTCCATCTACTATAGGTTACAGTAAAAAAGGGAAAAAAACACTCCGCAAACACTCTCAGAAAGGCAGTGTAATGCAGTCTGTTACATTTACACTCACCTTTCATACCTCTCAACTGTGCAGATTTTTGCAGAATGTTCAGATTATTGCTCTATATTTTTGTTCTCCCCCTCTTAAAATCTGTGTTTTTCGGAGAAACCACTGAGGATTGACATCACATTTAAGTTTCAGACTTTGTAGCCTCTATAAAATGGAGATTAATGTACTTCCTGCTGTTATTCAGGCTACTTTTTATGCTCATAAGAAGAAGTTAAGGACACCATATCTGTATGCAGACAGGAGTAAATCTTTTGTTCTGCTGCCGTCATTTGCTGGATGGTACTGTTAGATATTACTGCCCAACAGGAAACTCAACCTTAACCACTTCAGCAGGGGGTACTTAACATTTGTTAAGATCTGGTTCTGTGCCACTTTAACACTAAACTAATCTTTTACAGAATATCAGGGCATAATCACTACGCTCTATGCACTATATACATATACACACACACACACACACACATATATATATATATATATATATATATATAATAGGCAATTTGGGAGTGGAAATGTACAGTTAGAAGAAAGTTAGTAATACTATGTAATGGTGCACAGTTTCTTTAGTTACACCTACAAAAAATAAAGTCTAAAAAGAAAAAAGTGTCATACTTTATACGTGTATCAATAACACAGATGTAAAGAAAATTGTAAGGATGAGTGAAAAGAATAAGGGCTAGTCAGGTAACACTCCTTGATGTGAAGTATTTACATTATGTAGGTGTGCATACCAGTGTTTTAAATTTAGAGCAAAATGTGGTGCGTGATGTTAAATTCTTTTGTGCTGGAGGTAATGATTCCCATAGATTTGGTCCTAAAGTTGATAAACAAAAACAATAGTTTACACCGGATAGCCTTGTTTGTGGTGTTTATTATGCAGGAGCTAAGTGGGTAAGAGCTGTAAGGGTTATACATGGAGAATCTGTTCTACAAATTTAAAGAGGTGAACCCTTATCTTTATTTCAACCCAAAATCTGATCCTGTTAATGTAGCGTACATATAACGTTGGATAATTTTAGCACATTCTCTTTTTGTCCTGGAACTCCACCTTTAACCAGGGACAGGTGACTTTTGGACAAGTGTGGAGAGATTTTCTGTACACCAAACACTTCAGCAGTCAGAGTACATGATTATTTAGCACACAATGTTTTGTCAGAGCCATGCTTTTGCCATGTATGGGATAATGCCACATCTTACCACAGAAATTCGTCATCCTCTAGGAGTTACAAAGACAGCCAAAACCTGGAACATGACTTCACTCATTCTAAACTGCTTAAATGAGAACATTAGAAGCTGCCAAACTCAAACAATGAGTAAATTGTGCCATTTTGACTACAAATGATATGCCTTCCACAATATAGTTTTAAAGCTGGCACAGAGCCCAACATAATAAGTTCACATTGTTTGTTTTACTGGTCTTTGGTACATTTCCTCTTTTGAGAGTTTTTTTTCCCAATCAAAATCAATAATTGGATTTAGGTGCTGTATAACTGTGAACGATTTTATGATTCACAAGCAGGATTGCCGTTTTCTGCTTATTTGTAAAACCTGCATGTTGAATTAAGGTTTTTGGTATTACAGAGTAAGGTTTATCATACATTAACTAGATCTCAAGCTCCTTTTAAGTATGGAGTTGATGGATATATACATACATGTCACCTGTGGCTTAATTACTTTATTATAAGGCAAACCAAAGCAATGCTATTATTAAGTGGAGTTTTTTTTAATTATATGCTTGACTGGGTATGTGTATATTTATAAGATACTTGTAGAAGCATTAGAATATGCCAGGTTTTGAAGCATGTGCTACATGCCATCCCAGGCAATATTATATATTCTTCTGTTATATTATATTGGCTATCAGATGTGCTTATGGTTTTCATATTTTGTCTAACCCAAGCAGAATCCTCTTTATGAAGCAGATATATGATTAGGATTTCACTAGGAAGGGGAATGTGTGTGCATATATATATATATATATATATATATATATATGTGTGTGTGTGTGTGTGTGTGTGTGTGTGTGTGTGTGTGTATAGATATAGGTATACATATATAGTTGTGTTTGTAACTTCTTTTCTTTCTCATTCCCACAAAGACACAAATAAGGCTACTATGCTTTCTATTTTTATTTTGTGAGAGCATTTCAACAGAACAAAATGTCCAGTGAGATTGTTTATTTGCATTTCATATTGGCCTGTGTTGGCACCTTGGTTAGTCCAACTTAGTGTATATGCTTCAGAGTTGCAGGAGTTTTGAAGCAGTTATGACTGACTAATTGCAGTTCTTTGCAGCATATTATTATCAGCTCTTCAGTTTTTGTGTTGAACCATATAAGAAAAATGACAGAGCATTCATTAACGTTAAGTATAGCATATTTCATGCCTGCTTTTATAGTCTTACTATATCATTCTTCCTTAATTTTACAGTTTCCCAGACAAAAATAAGGTACTGCTTGTTAATTGTTTTGATATTGTCACTGTTGTTGTTTAGTCATTTAGTTAAAAATCTATTTCTTCATGACCTCAACCACTTTAGCATGCCGGGCCTGTCAGTCAAGAACTGGTTTATGCTCTTGTAAATAAATATTCATTACTTCAGTAATGCTGTCTATCCACCTTTCTACTTTTTCAGTCAATCTTTCCTAGCTTCAGTGGTGGCAAGGTTTAGGTCCCTAGAGTGTGTATGGAGAGATTGGGATTTATTTAGGTGTAGCATGTCCAACAGCTCTGGGTTTCACATAGCTTTATATGTTAGGCAGACATCACCTCGGAGTAGACGATATGCTATGGAGTAAAGCTGGAGGTTTTTTTGATGGTCAATGTAGGGCATTTGTTTGAGGCCAGTAATCCTCTTTGTGAGGTACTTCTGTGGCCTTTCCAGCTGCTGCAGATGTCTTGTAAGGTACATTCCAAAAGGAGCATTGCACTGTATAATGGGTCTAATGAGTGTCGAGTAGAGGGGAACAATGACCTCTTTTTTCCTGGATGAGAACCATTTTATGATGGTGTGCCACGTAGAAGGACTTCCTGACTACTGTGGCGATGTGACTATCAAAGGAGAAGACTACTGTCCACCTGGGTCACAAGGTTTCTTATCACACATTCAGTGTTAAGTAGATTGCTGCCTATGTGTTAGTTCATGGGTACAGAGTTTTTACCAAAGGAGATGACACTGCACTTTTTGGCATTAAACTTGAGGCCATGGCTCTGACACCAGGCATCTGTCTCAGTGAGGCCCTTCTGTAGGATGTCCACATCATTTGGAGACTTGACTATGGCTCCTAGTTTGCAGTCATCTGTGAACTTTGTTAGCCAGAGGCCTTCTGTGTTAGCCTGTACTTCAGAGAAGTAGATACCAAACAGGAGAGGTCCCAGGACGGAACCCTGTGGCACTCCACTTGTCACTAGTTTGAGGTCAGATTTGGAGTCTGCAACTTTTACAGTGTGGGTTCTGTCAGTGAGCCAATTGGCAACCCATCTTGTGACATAGGGATTTATACCTAGTTTAGTGCGTTTAGCTATACTTCCAGAATGGGGGATGGTGTTAAAAGCCTTGGCGAGATAGGCTGTGTGAACCACCTTACCCTCATCTACGGCTTTGATGACTGCCTCAAAGAAGTCAATCAGGTTCAGGAGGCATGATCTGCCTTTCACAAACCCGAATTGGGTGGGATCCAGAGTTTGGAGGTTACCAATGTCTTTGTGTATGAGTTCCATGATGACACGTTCCATGGCCTTTCCGACCAGGCTCGTCAGGCTAATAGGGCGATAGTTCCCGAGATCAGTGGTGGCTCCCCCTTTGTGGAGTGGGATAACTGTTGCTGTGCACCATTCAGTGGGCACAAAGCCTGATGCGAGGCTATTATTGAACATGGTGCTTAGATGGGGAGCCAGTTCGTTCTGAAGTTCGTGTAAAACGCAGTCTGGGATGTTGTCCGGTCCCATGAATGCTGTGTTTTTGGCTTTAGAGAGTGCAGCTTTTACCTGTGTAGTTGTGATTACAGGGACTCTGCATTCTTCCTATATAGATATGGGCCCTTTAGGGGGTGAGGGCAGATAAAGTTAGCACTGAACCTATATGTCAGGATGTTGGCAATATCAGTTGGTTCTGCTGTAACTCAGAGCAGATCTGGGTGTTGCCATCGAGATTTTTGACATAGCTGTAGAATGCTTTGTGGTTGTCCTTAGAATTAGTGGCAATTTTGTTTTCATAGCTAGCTTTGGAGGATCTTATAAGGGATCTCAGCTTCTTACTGAGTCTGACCAGGGAGCTCCTCCACTCATGGGATTTTACTCTCTTTTGCAACAGTTTCTTCCTTCTGTTGTACAGTTTGTTTATGGCAGAGGACCACCAGATTGACTTCTTTTTTTTGAAGGATATAATTTACTATTATGGTGATTTTTCCTGAATAAATAGTATAGGTGTGTAAAAGCATACTTAATCATATCAAAGCATCTCCTAATAGACATTCCAGTAACAATAAACGTATTCTACTGCCAAGTCTTACCTCTCAACTGCACAGATTTTTACAGAATGTCTGGATTTTTGCCTTGTATTTTTGGTCCATTTTTCATAAAATTGTTTTCTGGCAAATTAGTGTCAAATCATTAAAGACTGAAGTTAGAAAATAATGAAAGTCATTTGAGTTTCAGACTTCATACCCTTCAGAAAATTCATGCTAATGCAAAACCTGTTATTCTATCAACTGCCTAAGTTTGTAAGCAATATTTAAAAATTGTCCCAATTTTTGGGCCTTTAAACCACTTTTATTTATGGCTTTGTCCAGATTTCTTGCTTTAAGAGGTATGCCTGCCATCACCTTTTTATTATAAACTGAAAGTCTTCTATCTTCAGGTAGGTATTAGACAAGCAAGAAAGCCTCTTTGGCAATGGTTTCCATGTCACTGCATTTGTGGGAAAATTCCATTTATCATATTTCTGTTACATCACTTTATTGTGCTGATCAAATACTCATTATGGTTCTTAACATACTGACATTTTCATGCTAAGATGAATAATTGTTTTTAATGGCTGAATAGATAGAATGTTGTGAAGATACGTCACTCATGGTATTGGGGCTTATCTAGTAAAAATCTGTTTAAAAGTATTATTATATTCTGTACAAGTTGCAACTAAGACATGTCAACTGTTATACCGATATAACACAGTTTTTTTTTATTCAGCAGTTAAAGTTTATTTGAATTGGTGACTGCATAGGGCATTATTTTGCTAGATTTAGGGAATACACAGTCTGGGGTTTATGTTGACTACCTTCCATATTGTATCATTTTCCCTTCTTCGTACATTAAGCATGTGTTATTGAAACAGTAATATTAATTATGGTATGTTATCCATCAGCAACATAATATTATTGCACTTCATAGTATTGTAGTTACCATGTTTCTTTGGCAAGTTAATTTTGTTGTGCAAACTACTCTGCTGCTTTCACAGTTAAATGTTTGAGGTTATGGTTGCAAATTGTTTTCATTTCCATCTTTAAACTTCTGCTGTTAGTTTTGGTATAATGTATTAACTCCTTTTATTTGGAAATCTAAGTGCACATGTGTGCAGTGCATACTTACTGTCAACACTTTGGCTGTAGAATCACGTACTTTAGTATTTGACTACCAGAATCATTTTTCCTTGTGAGGAATTATGGCTCAGAGAACCAAAGACAATGTGCTACAATGTGACATATAAAAAGGAGATGCATGCCTACATAGGCTATTCTCTACCCTCAGCAAAACTTGCACTGGTACCTCCAAAGGAATAGGTCACTGCTTTTACATTTTCATTTTGTAGTCAGGTGTTTGCATAGCAGTGTGCCTCTGCCCTACTAGACAGTGAACTGTTAGTTGCAGCATGCAAATGTGGTGCTTGGGGGGGTATAGCCTATGCTAATAAGCTGTTTAAGTAGCCCAGTGCATAGCTCTTTTAAGCTTCTTGCATAATATAGAAAACACACACTCCATACTGAGAAAGATACCCTACACAGCAGTGCAGAAAATGTACAAGTGTACACCACTAGTTATCGGCATATATCTGCACATAGCAGTAGGAGGGAATATACACTGGGGAAGTGACCAGCTTCACTTTGCACAAATTCCCAGTTCAGGTAAGCAGTGGTGTAGGGGTGAATGTGAGTGTGCAAGAGTGTAGGTCTACCTTTCCTTGTATGGGTGCAGGTATAGGAACAGTGTTCATGGAGGACTCTGGGTGTATTCACATGAATGGCTATTATACATGCTTATATATGTGTGTGTGTGTCTTTGTGTCTGTATATGCATGGTAGATACACTCTGTCTGCTCTAATACATGCATGGCGTAACTGGGGATATTGTGAAAACAGTGCCTGCATAATTGCAGATGTATCAGTGTCTGTGTATGTATTTATATCTATTTATCTATCCATAAATATATATATATATATATATATATATATATATATATATATATATATATATATATATATAGATGTGTGTGTGTGTGTGTGTGTGTGTGTGTGTGTGTGTGTGTGTATATATATATATATATATATATATATATATATATATATATATATATATACATACATACATACACATATATATAATATATATATATATATATATATATATATATATATATATATATATATATATACAGCTATATATCTATTTATCTATATATATGTATAGCTCTGTTTACATCTATATTAACAAACACACACACAGCCTTTCCATTCTGAGGTTCACTGTTATCCAGGTGTAAAAGAAGCTATCACAGTATGGCACGCAGCTCATTTCTCAGTGAAGCTCTACCAGTGGTATGGTCTCTTTTGCTGTGTGTATGTGGGTATGAGAGTTGTGTGTATCAAAATATGAGAAAGAGCCTCTGAATTTGTGTGCATCCTTGTGTATCCTGGACATGGTACTGACAAATATGCTACAGTGCTGCACCCTCCCCCAGATGTGATGTCCTTAATGGTTAGAGGAAAACACAAAATAGTCTTCCTTGAAATAAAATAAAATTAGACCCCCCACTTAATCGCAAAGCCTATAAGAACTTTTCTAAGGCAAACTATCTTCTATTAAGTGATGGCATAGCTAGTTTCCAAGCTCCCTCAGACCCAGAAAACACAAGTCTCTGTGGAAGCATACACAAAAGCTTGATACGACCACATAAATAATTGCATAGAAATGGCAGTACCAGACCGAAGTAAGCCTAGGTCAAACAGCAAAAAGAAGCTACCCTGTTGAATCCCTGGTATTAATAGGCTATACAAAAAGATCCTATCTAGAAGTAAGACAGAATGTGTATAACAGAAAGGAAAAAGTTCCCTCATTAATCTAAACAAGCAAATCAGAGAACTAGTCAAGTCTTCAAAAGCAGATTTTGAGATAAAAATAGCCTCCCAAGCTAAGAATAACCATAAGGCATTTTTCAGTTATGTCCACAATGTTAAGAGCAGTACCTAACAATGTGCGGAATCAGTTGTAGATGGTATCACCTATACTTTGCCAGAAGATGTAGCAAATCTGCTGACTGATAAATTCCACTAAAATTTCACCTCCCCATCACTCCTGATGAAGGACAAGAAATACCCTCCACCACTCTTCCACCAGTTATCACCAAAGAACATGTCACCACCAAGCTCTCTAAAGCTAAAAGCACAGCTTGTACGGATCCCGACAACATGCTGGGATGTCTCCTAAACAGTCTGAAAAAGGACCCATCAAACCCATTAGGCTCTCTATTTAACCACAGCCTCTGGTCTGTCTTTGTCCTGGTAGAGTGCACGACAACAACAGTCTTCCCTCGGCATAAGGGAGGCCCATCAACTGACCTGGGAAATTACAGACATATAAGTTTTACTAACGTTACAAGAAAGGCCAAGGAAATAATAATGATGGACTTAATAAATTACATAGGAAACTTGAAAACTCTGGACCCAATCCAATTTGGCTTTGTCAGGGGCTGTCATGCCTACTGGTGGACTTCTTTGAGAAAGTCACTAGGGCCATGGATGAGGATAAAACATTGCATACTGCCTACGTTGACCTGGTCAAGACATATGACACAGTTATCAACTCAGGTAATATAAATAAACCCCTAGTGGCAGTGCAGACTAGCTGTTCCAAGGCATTTGCATTTACAAAGTGAAGAGATCTTTGGGCCTGTATGTTTGTAGTCAAGTATGTTTCCCAGTTAATGGAGGGGTAGTTAAAATCACCCATGAGTATGGTATTGGTCTGAATGGTGAGGTATGATATATGGGTATCCTGGTTCATGGTGGGAGACCTATAGCCAACAAGAATATGGTAATGGATTTTCCCATGATAAGTTGGACATGGAGTATCTGAAGTATGTTGTATTGTTTGACCAGTCCTGAGGTGTGCTTATCCTTTATGTAGATAGATACACATCCTCCTTTTGCTCTTTCTTGTGCAATGGATGATTGGAACATATGAAAGGCGTTATAGCCATGCACTGCAGTGGTGCTTTCTGTGGCTTTGAGCAATGTTTCAATAACTGTACAAATGTCAACATTTTTTAGGGTGAGGAGTGTTTCTAGGAAATATATTTTCTTGTTGAGATTCCTAGCATTGAGCAGTAATAACTTTAGCTTGTCCTGAATAGATTTTGCTGCATTAGAAGGTTTGTCTATTTGGCAATGACTAGAAAAGGCGCTGTAGGGATGGATAATGTTTTGGCCTGTATCCAGAAGCCTAGTAGCCTAGTGGTGACAGGTGAAAACCATCCCTGGAAGAACAGCGTGGCCTATCAACCGTGTTCTCCCAGGCTGACAAATATTAGACCCTTTTAGAATGACACCACAGCAGCTAAGCCATTTGTTAAAGACAATCCATTTTCTGTTGGCACCGTGGCATCAGCCTTAGAGATGGTAGGCTCATACCTGCCTGTGACACACATTCTGAGAGCTCAGTCATGTCTCTTTTCATGTAGTCCAGGGAGGTACATATCGGGTCCTTTATGCCCACATGAACTATGACTTAGTCATGATCTGGCAGATCCTGACCCCAGAAAAGCAGCAAATCTTTAATACCTAGGACATCCCTGGCTGCTGTGCGCTCCTGGCCCCAGTGTCTTCAACATTTTCTAATTATTCCCAGCTCTCCAGCTTGCCTTCCTTCCACTTGAAGTTAAGAATTTCACTATCTGGAATCTAAGGACCCTTCCATATCACCTGCTATCTTATCCCTGTGCTCTTCCAAGAAAGGAAGAAAGAAAGTATGTGTTCTCCTAATACTGGCAGAAAAGCTGACATTTATTAGTGTATATGTCTTGTAGCTTGTAATTGTTAGCTTCTAGCCAGGACTGCCAGCAGCCATACCCTCCTCTGTATCCAGTAGTCAGATTACAGACCCTTAGTCCCTCGTTTAGCTGATTCATAGTTAGTATCTAGTCCTTGACCAGCCTTTCCCAGACATTTACTTCTGCTGTAATAACATTCCCTGTCCACTAGGTGGCACCATTATCCAGTCCCATCCATTAATATATCCTGCTATCCTATAATTTACATCTTCTACTTTCTGCTGCCTATACCCTGCTCCTGCTATCCTATAATTTACTTCTATTACATTCTGCTGCCTATACCTTGCTCCTATCTTTCCTTCACATATCTTTTGCTCTTCTGTAAACACCACTTTCCTCCTCTGAACATTACCACTCTACTTTTATCATTCTGTACTCATCCGCGCTTGCACTTAGCTCAGCAATCAGCTCAGCAATCCACTGACTGTTCATCCTGAGCTGTCCCACTCACTTGATCTGACCTATATACCCTGCATTCGTATATATCTCACATTGCTCACCTACTTTCCTCCATCCTCTTCCCTTACAATTCCTTGTTTCTACTACTGCTCTGTCTCCTCTTTCTAATTTCTTCATCTCATTGCTGAATAACTTACCTCTTCCTGTCTCTCTCAGTTCTAGCCCCTCCCTGCTTTTACCTGTTCTTACCCTTTCCCACCTCCCCCATCTATCTCACTTCCTCTCTAATCCTATAACTACTAGTTTGCCCCTCTTGGCGCCATCTTTAATACCTAGGACATCCCTGGCTGCTGTGCGCTCCTGGCCCCAGTGTCTTCAACCTTTGTAAGTAATGATCTATTGTCTGTAACTTACTGCTTGTTGTAGGTTAACTGTATGATTTACATAGTTATATATGAGTATACCTTATTTATTACGTATAACATAACCAGGCTATTGTAACTTTTTGTGTTGGCTGGCTTTCCACCTTCTACGCATTAATTGTTTTAGCGTTTTCCACATGGAGCTGCTACAGGCGTACTCAAGCAACTCCAAGAGTTTGCCGCTATACTCTCAAATATATGTTTGCATGCCATGTCCGTTATCTTAGTGAGGGCTTGTGCTGCACATTGATTGCCCACTTGCGACTGATCTAACTACCTACCAACAGAGCGTTATTTTAGTGAGGGCTTGTGCTGCACATTGATTGCCCACTTGCGACAGCTCTAACTACCTATCAACAGAGCGATCATGAGTTACTAGAGGTAGCATGTATCAGTATCCTGAGGTGAATTGTTATTGACTTCATTAATCGAAGCACACTGCAAGGGGAATTAGTAGTGCTGTAACCATATGAGATTAAACCTTGGTTGATCCTATTTTTTCTCTTTTACCCAACTCCTCGCTCTAACACAAGTAAAACCTATTTTATTTCATTAATGTGGTCTTGATTACACATGAGGACTAGAGCTAACCTTTATCTATTTATTTATCTAGTGCCTACACAGTTTGGTTACTAACTTTTAATGCAAAACTACAATTATCTAAGTGGAGCTGCTACCGGCTAGCTAGTGAGTGCATAAGCATTGAGACACTAATATCATCAGCTCCTCTAGGCAAGTAAACGCCAATAAAGCAAGTAGTTCCACAACATTTGTGGTCACTCTATGAGCGGAACCTTTAGAAATAATAAATGCTTGTGGTATGTCTTGATGATTTCACTCCTTTACAAAATACGGTGCTTTTCGTTTAACTTGATGCTTTAATACGTATCTTTACTCAGGGAAAGTACTGTACATAGCGGCTGCTTGCAGCCAGCAGCAGCATCAACGCTGAATAAATATGACTGTGACAACACATTTATATGCTTGTCAACTGATATAACCTAATTCAATTACTTATATGCTAGCACAAATCTATACCTCGCTAGAAAGCTTGTGTTAGTTTTTCTTTATACTGCATGTAGTGCACAGCCATTATTTAAAAGTGTTGAATATATCACTTGTACTAAGCATTAGGGCATCTGCAATGTTTGTGTTTTGTTTACAATATGATTGCTATTTTCATTTTTCTGTTTATATACCCTAAAGCACAGTGTACCTGAGTCTATTTTATCTTGTGAGATCCTAAGCAGTGTATTGAATTTGTAAATGTACCAAAGCAATATACAGGTCTACCTTGCTTGGAAGTGTTCCCATGGCTTCTTGCTTTGTTGAATGACTGTACTAATGCTGCTTGATTCTACCTTTTCCTGAACTATATCCAGCACTGTTGGATGAATGCATTAATGCTGAATTTTGAAAAATATGCTTAGTTATACTGCTTGTACTAACTTAATAAGGACATTTGTTTTCTTTTTCTCTCCACTATTTTTAGTCTTGCTCCCTAATTATTCCCAGCTCTCCAGCTTGCCTTCCTTCCACTTGAGGTTAAAAATGTGACTATCTGGAATCTAAGGACCCTTTCCATATCACCTGCTGTCTTATCCCTGTGTTCTTCCAAGAAAGGAAGAAAGAAAGTATGTGTTCTCCTAATACTGGCAGAAAAGCTGACATTTAATAGTGTATATGTCTTGTAGGTTGTAATTGTTAGCTTCTAGCCAGGACTGCCAGCATCCATACCCTACTTTGTATCCAGTGGTTAGATTACAGACCCTTAGTCCCTCTATTGTTGCCTCCTTTAGCTGATTCATAGTTAGCATCTAGTCCTTGACCAGCCTTTCCCAGACATTTACTTCTGCTGTAATAACATTCCCTGTCCACTAGGTCAGTCTCGTTCATTAGTCTATCCTGCTATCCTATAATTTATATCTTCTACTTTCTGCTGCCTATACCCTGCTCCTGCTGTCCTATAATTTACTTCTATTACATTCTGCTGCTTATACCTTGCTCCTACCTTTCCTTCACATATCTTTTGCTCTTCTGTAAACACCACTTTCCTCCTCTGAACATTACCACTCTACTTTTATCATTCTCTACTCATCTGCATTTTCACTTACCTGAGCAATCAGCAATCCACTGATTGTTCATTCTGAGCTGTTCCACTCACTTGTCTCTACCCGCTCCGTTCGCCCTGTGGGCTCACTCTGCTCCCCTACCCTACCCCCAAATCCCACACACCCCTACTACTCTCACTTTTATCTCTCCAGTAGACTCCTCCCATTCTCTACCACACCAATTACTGGCCTCCTCACTCTACCCCTTCTCTTCTCCTCCCATCAATTAAAGGCCACTCCCCACACATACCTCCTCCTATCCTCACATCAGTTAAAGCCACTCCCCACACACACTATACTACACCCCTTTCTCTCTGTTTTACCCTACCTATACTATACCTCCCATACTTCTCTATCTTACATACTTAATCCATTACATTATGCATTCACCATTCCTTCAAACACTACAAATCCCTTTCATCATCATCTTAATCCTAATTCCATTGCACCATACTACCTCCTATACCTCCTCTCCTCTTCATCCCTCTTTTCTGTCCCACCTCTTAACTCCCATTCCACTTTTCAGCCCCACCACAACTCACTTCCATACTATATCATCCTCACTACTACAGCCCAATCTTCTCCACTACTTTAAACCAAAGATCTTACCCACCTCAACAAAACATAACTTCCCTAAAGCTCTGATCTATTGTCCACAACAGTCAAAAGGCAAATGAAATCTCCTACTATCTCCCTTCCTACTATCTCCCTTCTTCATCCACCTATTTCTATCAGGTGATGTCCACCCATACCCTGGACCTGGTACTACTAACAATCTTATCCTCCCAAGAAGTACCAGTACCACTAACCTTAAAAGCCTAAAAATAGTTACTCTCAACGCCCAGAGTCTAAGAAATAAAGCTACTCTTTTCCATGCCTGGCATCACCACAACCTTCCTGACATTGTAGCCATCTCTGAGACTTGGCTAAAGCCTACCATCTCTGACTCAGAAATCCTACCCCCCCCCCCGGCTTTCAAGCCCTTAGATCTGACCGCTTAAACAGAAAAGGTGGAGGAGTAGCCTTGATATTCTCTAATCTACTCCCCATTATTCCATACCCAAACCCCACTCCCCAGTTCTACAATGCAGAACTAGTAATAGGTTTACTACAAATGAATATTCACAAAAGTATCTGCTTCATATCCCTTTATATTCCCCCAGGTAACAATACTAGCACCCTTGAAGAAATCCTCCAATGGGCCTCAACTAACATTAACCTAGAGACCTACATTTTAGGAGATGTTAATATACATTGGAACAAAATTAATAACCTAAATCCAGCCATATCTGACAATCTATTCAACTTTACTCAATTAACTAACTCTATCACTAGACCCAACAAAATCAGTCCTCCAGAATCTACACTGGACTGGATCCTAGCTACCCACCCTAACAACATCTTGGACTCAGGCATCCTTCCTGACTCTTTTAGTGACCACCTGCCTGCCTTCATCCACTGAGCAATCCAGTCTCCCCCTCTCCAGCACCAATACCTACTAATACCCTCAAACAAACTAACTGGAATAATCTAAATACTCTGCCACTTGACAGTGCCTTTGAGTCCTTTAACTCTAATTTCCTAAATGTACTTAATTCCCAAGCTCCACCCCGAACTATAAGAATCAAATCCAAATCTGCCCTATGGTTAACTAGGGGAAACCAAAAAATTATACAACAGAGAGACAAATGCTGTAAACTTTCTCAGCACAATAAACAACCAGAGACCCATGTTCAATATAAGCAACTCCGCAACCTTACTAAAAGACATATATCCAAAGACAAACAATCCTACTATATGACACTCCAGGCCAACCACTCCAAAAACCCAAAACATTTCTGGAATTCCATTAATTCACTTCTCAACCCAGGCACCAAAAATAATCCTTGCCCTGACATTACTAGGTCTGATCCGGAATTTGCCACTCTTTTCAACTCCTTCTTTACTAACTCTATAGCTGAACTAAATAAGACCTTCCCAATTAACCCATCCGCACAGTTCAGTCACCTACCCCAGCCTCTAAACCCAACCCTCCCCCCACCTTTGAACTTAAAGCAGTCTCTACCTCATATATAAAAAAACTTCTCAGCAAACTAAAACCTTGCCCTAATGCCCCAGATACCATTTCATCTAAATTCTTACAAATTGCTGCAGATGGAATCGCCCTCCACATTAGTATCCTAATCAACAGATCCATACAGGAATCATATGTCCCCAAGCTGTGGTGTGCTGCCTTTGTACATCCTCTCCACAAAGGTGGTATAAATAATAATACCTCAAACTTTCGCTCCATAGCCATCCTCTCCCCAATATCAAAAATATTGGAAAAATGCATTCACATCCAGCTAATACTCTTCCTTACCAAAAACCACCTCATCTTTTAAACCCAACATGGTTTCTGTCATGACCATAGCACTATAACTGCTCTACTCTCATTCCTAGATATAGTCAACCATGCCCGCGACACTGGAAAAATAGTTTCAACAGTTCTACTAGAGCTCTCCAAGGCTTTCGATACTGTCTCCAATTCTCATCTCCTTAGCCACCTTGCTAACCTAAACCTCTCACACAATACCCTATCCTGGTTCTCAAGTTACCTATCTAACAGATCTCAAGCTGTAAAATAGAGGAAAGGCACCTCAAACTTCCTTCCTACTCCCACTGATGTTCCCCAAGGTTCCATTCTTGGCCCTATATTATTTAACATCTTTATCAATGACTTCCACTCTGCCATCCCAAATACTAAAATTGTACAATATGCCAACTCCACTTTAATCTGCTATGCCACCAACCTCCCAGGACTTCTATCATACACTCAAACTGCTTTCTCCACCACTGAGAACTGGATGCTCCAAAACTACCTGTCTCTAAATGCTAACAAATCCAAAATACTACCCCCCCCCTCAAAATCCTTCCCTCTTGACAAAAACTCTTTCCAAATTAGAAGCCATAACAATTTAACCATGGAAATTGTTCCCTATGCCAAACTACTTGGGGTCACTATAGATGAAAACCTAAAATTTGACACCCATATTCAACTATACATCAAGAAAACACATCAAAAACTTGGCCTGCTATACAGAAACATCCACTGTCTTTCCTTCTTCTAGACAAACCCTCGCCACTACCTATCTTCTTCCCTCACTAATGTATCGTGCCCCTCTATTAACTAACTTATCTGCCTCCATTTCCTCCAAAATGGAAAGTTGTTATAATAAAATTTAAAAATTCGCCATCAAAGCCAAACACTCCTCCCACCATTGCTCTGCCCTCCACTCACTAAACTGGCTAGAACTTCCCAACCTTCTAGACTACCTCCAACTTACCACTGCCCATAGGCTATTATTTAACCCCTCTAAATGCCCTGCACTATCCAACATCCTACAACCATACACCCCTAACAGGCCACTTAGATCTGCTCACCTAAACCTACTCACTGTCCACACACCAAAGCGACCTGCGGGGCAGCATCTCCTATCTTTTTCCTTAGCCAAAAAATGGAATTCTCTCCCTCCTTCTTTACAAATGACAGAAAACCCTGACAACTTCAAAGCCCAACTCCACTCCTACTTGTTCTCTAATTGGAAGTGCAACTGCACTTTCCCCACCTAGCCTTCTACTCTCTCTACACTAATTGTATTTCCATACTACTCCTATTTCCAACAACTTTGCTCCATGGATTTTACTTATTCTTTACTGTTGTCTTGTGTATATAATGTAAATAGTTTGCTCTCCCTTTTTCCCCCTCCCTAACATATATGCTTGTTCTACCATTCTGCCATAACAAGACTCAGATTCTATGTAACCGTTTTAACCAACCATGTCAATATATGACTGGCATGCTATGTAGCCAGTGTACCTCATACTGTCTCTGTATCACAATTTACCAGTATCCATAAAACTTAATATTATCTGTTGTATCTTAATGTATCTGTATTTTTGAATCTTAATTTTAATTTTATCTGTTGTATTTTAATTTTACTATGTAATGTGGAGTTTTTCTCCCTGGGCCTCCACTGAAAACGGGCTCCTAAGCCCAGTGGACCTCCCCAGGCATCAAACTGAAATCAATAAATAAATAAATAAACTGTGACCTTCTCCTTCTCCATTCTAGTGAGAGGGTCATCAGCGTGTCACACAATGGAGTCTCCTATGACCAAAATATTGGGTAGTAAGGTGTTACGTCTTATGGGCTTGGTAGTTTAGACACAATGAGATCTGGTTTTATGTGTTGTGGTGAGAGTTGTGTGCATGCAGAGTTTCTGAGGACTGCGTCTAGGAGGCCTTTGAGGTTTGGGTAAGTTACATGTGAATACCTTCGCATATGTAGGTTTATGTGCATGGTCCTTAGTTTTGCATGTGTGTTACTGGCAAACTAACATTTTTTGTGTGTATATGTAAGAGTCAACTCCAGTGACAGTGTAACTACATCTCTCACATATTGTATTCATCTGTTTCAGAATTAAGTGGTTGTCAGTGTACATGAGGCAAATGCTACATTGTCTCAGAATGCCCATGTCCACTCAGAATGCCCATGTCCACCTAGCCAGATGCAGAGATAGCAGGAAAGTGCCTATCCATGGTTGCAGGTCCTTAGTATGTACTTTACAGGGGAATAGAATGGGGATGTTTGCAATGGGACAAGTGATGAGTGCTTACGGAGTGTAATCTACAGTTAACCTATGAAGCGATGCTGCCCAGCTCCCCGACCAGATGTTCTTAAAGCAGCAGTAGTCCTGGGTGCTGTAATCATGTAACCCAGACATAAACAGTCCTAATTAATGTAGCAATGATGATCAGCCCTTGAGCTAGTTGTTTCATGTAGCAATGATGTTCAGCCCTTGAGTTAGTTGTTTCATGTAGCAATGATACTCAGCCCTTGAGCTAGTTGTTTCATGAGTTGTGCGGGACTGGGGTACAATTCTAAGGCAGTTTTTATATGGAAATTGCAATGTCTGGTGACTGTGTATATACAGGGCACTATTAACTGCCACTGTGGGAAGGGCAGCTTCATGCAAAAACAAGGTTTATATAGGAGCAGATACGAGCAAGTTTTACACTAGTTATGACCTAAGGCCAATTAGGTAAGTACTGAATATGCTTTCCACCAGCAGTTTCCAGCTCAGGTACATGAAATCAGCCCTCTTTGATTCTCTTAATGTAAAACTACTGGTTAGGAGCCCAAGTGTTTAGGGAAATACAAACAGATACCAAAAAGCACTGAAAAACACTAGATACAGTGTATTTAAATGCAGAACAGCAGCCCTTACAGCAGTTTAAAATGCAAGAAACAATAAAACAAGTGCAAGAAAACAAATAGCACAGAAATATTTTACAGTATGATGAAAACAAGCAATGCATGTGCAAAATGACACTTCATTTTGTTCTACTTGCCAAAGATGGCTTCAGATGTATGCAGATCTCTCAAAGTCTCAGGCGTTGTCACCAAATGACGAGCAGTTGTGAATAAATGGAATGCGCATACATGATTATGAATCACAAAAAAGCACAATGATGCAATTGAACACACTGAATACATTGATGTATTGCCATTTGCCGATGTCGGTGAATCTCAGCCAGACCCACTGTCAAGAATGCCTTCAAAATATGTTGTATATTAACACAGGTCAATATAAAGGATTTACCCAAGTTTGTGCTATAAAACAATACAGAAAAGTAGGGTCCATGACATTCAGTGTCCTAAAAGTGCTGCTGTGTAGTTATGCAGTTCTTGTAATGGACTTGCAGTGATTTGCATTCATCAGTTATATTTTCAAAACTCCAGCCAATCTTTTCTCTGTAATTTTTTTTATTTTATGAAGCTTACTCCGCAACATGGATCTGTTACATCATCTATCTGTCTCTATCTATATATGTTTGTGTGTCTATATATATTTTTATGAGGTGATGGCCTTTTCTGCTGAGTTATGGCGATAGTTATATGTTGCAAAGTGCTGGGGCAAGTCTCTGCTTGGTATATATGGGAAGAAAAAAACATACTGAATACTTGTTTGCAGTGTCATTTACAGTATCAGGGTCAGTTAGCTATCTTCAAAGAGATGGGCTTTGGAAATTCTTTCAGTTTGCCATGTATACCACTGGTTAAATTAAATGCTTTGAACTCATAATGATGATGATGATAATAATAATAATAATAATAATAATAATAATAATAATAATAATAATAATAATAATAATAATAATGTCCATTTATTAACCAGGCAGGCCCACAGGGGACACGGACCCTTTTCAGTGGCTACCTAGGTGCAGTGTCTGGTTAAGTGACTTACTGAAGGTCACACAGAGGGAAAGTAAAGGCTGAGGGAATCAAACCCTGCGCCACAGGAGCTACAGTTTATATTTTAAGCCTAGCCAACTTCCCTTTTGGTGTTTAAATTAACCGTTCTCATTTGGTGTTAGATTGGCTTTACCATTTCCAAGGTCAGTAATTATATATTACCCCTAATGAGATTAACTGAGATCATACCATAGATAATTTGAGGTGACCCATGCATGCAATAACACATTTAGGAGCTGTTTCTATCCATTAGTAGTACAGGGGTCATTCCATGGGTATTTATGCTGCCTATCCATAGATCCAGGTTGTGCTTCAATATGGACAGGAGTGAGCTTTTTTTCACATGGATGGGGAGTCTGTCCCACAGCAGAGGTATCCTGCACAAGCTGTACTTGTCCCTTCAAACCGTTTAGCTGATGTTGCAGAAGAGGATTAGCTTAGTAGATTGAGTACTTCTTATGCTGTTTGTCTTGCTGATGTGCCGTAAATCCATCAGTATTGGGCCAGAGGGTGCCTTGAATACCAAACACAGGTCACCTCTTTGAATTCTGTAGGCCTTGTATCCATTTAGTAACTTATCTCTGTAGACATTCCAGTTGTTGCTTGTGTCTGAACAGATGTCTTTCTCAGATAATCCAAGACCCTTGCACAGCAGTGTATAAATCATGCCCCCCCTAAATGTGCCAGTGTACCAGCATCATACAGATTAGGGAAGAACATGTATTCTTTGTCTGCAAACTTGCTTACCTGCATGTGAGTTTACACTTGAGTTTGATGTTCCTTTAAATCCTCTGCTGTGGTGTACAGGTGTTCAGTCTATGTATTTGAATAGGGTATGTTACATCTTCTTTTACACCTATGACTTATGTATGTTTAAAGCATGTATACATCCACTGGCCTGGATAATGAGTAAAATGCAGTCACCTGTGAATAGTACACTTTTAAATTTAACAAGTGGAATAATTAAATGAAAGGACAAAGAAATTCACTCACCAAGGAGGAACTATTGTAGCTGGAGCAATTCTGAAACACCTAGGAGGTTGTAGGTAAGTTAATAAGCCTTGTTTATCATTATTTCTCTTTGTCTAAAAACTGCCTTTGCTGTGGTAGTAATGAAATTTTAGGTCTTGTTGAAATGCAGTACTGAATCTAAAGTAGGTGCTAATAAAGTTGAAAAAAATGACCTCATTTAATGAGAAATTCCATGAACGAAAGTGGGTCAGAAAGTTCAAAAATAATTATGTCATGTCTAGACCAGATCATTACATTTTCTGCATATTAATAGTGCATTAGATTAAAAACAGAAATCCATGATATTAAAACTTAGCTATTCAATCACTTGACAGACTGATCACAAATGATTGCTGTGCAGTAAGTCTATCTAAAACAATATATTAAGCCAGCCTTTTAAATATATATTTTACTTGACATATAAACTGATTAAGAAGTCTGCTAAATATGTTCGTCAGTTTCAGGGTGTAAGTATTTTTATTTATGTACATTTATTTATTTTTATTTTACATTTGTTGACCGGGCTAGTCTAACTGGATACATGTCCATTTTCAGTAGAGTCCCGGGGAGAAAAGCTCCACTTTAAACTAAATAAATCAAGACAATCGAAAGTCCATGCAATATATACAGTACATAAACCTGAAGAATTATTTCATCAAATTGAGTTATACAGAACTACAAATATACAGATTGTGACTACTAAGTTTAATAAGGTAAAATACAGTATTATTATCAAGGGAAAGAGATCTTCTATGTATCTTTAAAGCAGTAATACATTTCCTCTGCATGTGACATAAAGCCTTGATTAATCACCCCCCCCACTCTAGCATTTGACCCCCCGATGCATAGGGAAGTCATGTTTGTTTCAGTAATGACCTGGTGTGGGAATGTATTCAGCTGACTTCAAGGTTTGGCAGAAGCAGAACAAGTTGGCGTGGCTGTTTGTCTCTGTGGATATAACAGGAGGAAGATGCATTAGTGAGGAATGGAATGACAAGGAGGAAGAAGATGCAATCCATGAAATGCAATAGCTTGTGCTGCTTCAGCCAGATGTTGTTGCATGCTTCCTTTTGTAGGAACCTGACCACCCACTGATGTATGAGGCCCCTGGCCTCTCTATTATCCATGCCTGATAAGTAGCCAGCAGTCCTCCAGTCCTTAGGGGGGAGTAGTAGCTGTCACAGGTCCATCGTCTGAACAGTCAGATGGCCTACCAGGTGAAAGATTGCATCACAAATTATCAGTAAGGAGTATTTTAAACAGGGGAGAGTTGAAAAGAGCCTGGCAGGCAGCCCAAAGCAATCATTGTGACTACAGAGCATGAAGAAATTAGTTAATAATTAACTTAAAAGTATATCATCCCCCAAATGAAATTCTACACAACACTAAACCTCTTCCAGACAGATACACACACTTAAATCAAAGGCCTTCAAACCAAATTGATCTTAGTTTTAAGAAGCAAAGTTAGTAAAAACTAATAAAAATAAAATAAAAATGGGGACCACCCAGTCACAAAACAGCATTACTGGGAAAACAGACATGATTATAAATCACTAAACTTCATCACAGGTAAAACGCTAAGAAACATAACAGTAAAACTAATGTATCATAACACAACCTCACTACATAACTAAAATAATACACAAACTTATTTCACACTAGAAAATAATTAGACTACACAATAGTAGTAGAATAGAAAACTATTCACTAGATAAGTCATTCACAAAAACTTTTGACAATGATGTACACCTAATTTCACCTGTCACCTTTTACAAGTAATGCAATTAACACATCATTTTTGAAAAGAGTGATAACCAGGAAATCAGACAAAAA